>NC_079452.1:21511229-21551229 GCF_903798145.1 Danio aesculapii
TGTTAAAACATGCATATTCTGAGTGTTAAATGAGGGCACAATAACCAGACAGTAAATCATAGTAAATTGTCAAAAGATGTGCTTTCCTTTAAGTGGCTCTTTATTTCATTAACATTAACCTATCAGAAAGTACCGTCTATTTGAACTATTGTATGTACGCTAGTGAGTGCACTTTTACTACAATTAAATACTGTGTTTTTCACACATGATTTTAGTGGTTCATTTTTTACAGAAGTGACATCACTTCCTCTTTTCTAAAATCAGTTTGTCCTCAAATTCATAATCACACTCTTCTGCTGTAACTGATTTAAAATAGTTAAAGGAATGATTCAACAGGAAATGACAGAAATAAATGCACGAGGACAAGCAAAGCATGGCAGAAAGCTGAGTGGTACTCGCTGAGAACTGCTTTGCATGAGGCCTGTTATATGTTATTTATTAGCAGTGAGTGCATTCTTCCTCAGATTAAACATTATCTTTACTCACAAGGAACTTAAGAAATCATTCATTCATTTTCCTTCTGCTTGGTCCCTTATTTATCAGAGGATTCTACAGTGGAATGAACCGCCAACTATTCCGGCATGTGTTTTACACAGTGGATCCCCCTCCAGCCGCAACCCAGTACTGGGAAACACCCATACACACTAATTCACACACACACTCGAATACACTACACCCAATTTCCATTTCATTTAGGTGATGTCTTTTGCCTATGAACATTTCCTGCTTGTTGTCAAACTATTTAATAACTAACAAGAGGCAGTTCAATAATAAATGAACATTAAATTAGCTATCATTATATTATTTATCAATATATGGACATTTTGGGATTCCTTAAAGCTGTAGAAATTAAAAATGGAAAACAGGAGCTGTGTTAGGACCATTGTTATTGTTTACATCCCTCAACATGGTCTATAGTGCATGTGTTTGGACTGTTGGGGAAACCGGAACCCCAGGGGAAACCCACGCCAACACGGGGAGAACATGCAAACTCCACACAGAAATGCCAGATGGCCCCGCTGGGACTCAAACCTGCGACCTTCTTGCTGTGAGGCCACAGTGCTAACCACTGAGCCAGCTTAAAAAAGATTCATGTTATTTATCCTGCTTTTGGATGAAGTATGGCATGACATATCTGTTGAGCCTGATCAAATACATGTAATGCTGATATGTAATATGAGTAAATTGTGCATTACTCATGCTCAGAGTCCTTCAGTAGTCCTCAATGGAGTGTCAGTCAAATAAAACAGCAGCTGGACGCATGCAGGGTGTGGTTGTACTGTCTCAGATCTTGCAAAAATCCTAATAAGACCCACAAATCAATGCAGTGTGTTTCTCCGACTCTATTTTCTGATTATTTACTGCACATATCTGATCCCTATCTGCCAATCTGATTTGACCAAGTAGGACATGCTCCTGGATGAACATCTATGTTGATCCTGGAACAACATTCCAATTAGCCAATCAGAATTTTGGGATACGTTTACCATTTATGTTAAGTTTAGACTTACTTCTACTTATGTTTATGCACTTCTACATGATTGATATCCAACTGATCCATCTGATTTTGGAAATAGTTTACTTTTATGGTTGGGTTTAGGTCCGTTACTTTTTCCAACATAAATGATGTTGAAATCAGATTGGCGGATGGGGATCAGATATGCGCAACATCTTAGATAATAATATTTAAACTGAAAACAATCAATATACTGATTAAGAAATATACTGCATTGATTAACATAGATGTTAATCAAGGATCTCTTTGTGGCTACTTGGTAAAATCATGATGTGTGATCACCATCAGTGCCTTGAAATAAAAATCAATAATATACAGTTGTAGTCTGAATTATTAGCCCCCCCCTGTTTATTTTTTCTCCAATTTCTGTTTAACAGAGAGCAGATTTCTTCAACACATTTCTAATCATAATATTTTAATAACTCATCTCTAATAACTGATTTATTTTCTCTTTGTCATGATGACAGTAAATAATATTAGACTAGATATTCTTCAAGACACTTCTATACAGCTTAAAGTGACATTTAAAGGCTTAACTAGGTTAATTAGGTTAACTAGGCAGGTTAGGGTAATTAGGCAAGTTATTGTATAATGATGGCTTGTTCTGCAGACAGTCGAAAAAAAATAGCTTAGAGCGGCTAATAATATTGACCTTAAAATGGTGTTTAAAAAATGTAAAACTACTTTTATTCTAGCCAAAATAAAAAAAATATATATACAATTTCTGCAGAAGAAAAAATATTATCAGACATACTGTAAAAATTTTCTTGCTCTGTTAAACATCATTTGGGAAAAAAAAGTAATTATTCTAATAATTCTGACTAAAACTGTGTGTATGTATGTGTATATATATATATATATATATATATATATATATATATATATATATATATATATATATATATATATATATATATATATATATATATATATATATATATTATCTGTTTTTTATTTTCTTATACTTGTCGTTTTTTATTCTTGTTTATGTAAAGCACTTTGAATTGCCACTGTGTATGAAATGTGCTATATAAATAAACTTGCCTTGCCATATATATATATATATATATATATATATATATATATATATATATATATATATATATATATATATATATATATATATATATATATAAACATATATTGACGTACTGTTAAATAAATGCCTGTCACTGTAAAAATAAATATAAATATTTTTAAATAATTTTATTGTTGGCTATGTGATGTTAAGGTGCCTTTATGGGATGGGAGACCGCTGCTCCAGACAGATTTGATCTAATAGGAAACTGCAGTTTGTTTGTCCAGTGGAAAACATGTGAGATGTTTGTCTGTGATTTAAAGTCTGCTGCCCTCGTGTGGTTGAAAAAGGAAAATGCAAAATGAGTGTGTGTGTTTTTGTGTTCAGTCAAGGCCAATATTAGTCATACCTAGAGCCAGACAGAATCTGTGGATGTTTTTTGCTATTTCTGTAGAGAATTTTGGTAAAAATTTGCGGATTTCTGCAGAATTATTTTGGGAGTGTCTTAACTAAAACCTTAAAATATGAAATAAAAATTAATATCTTTTTAACTTTTATTTAATGTTTAAAATGAAAATCCAATTAGATTCACTTTATCTGGTAAACAAAGCAAGTCTCTCATATAATATCTCTACTAAAAGACAGAAAATATTACTGTACACACTGCATTGTACATAAATCAGATGAACATTTTCATATTAGTCAATAATATTACTGTAAATAATAAAAAACTGAATAAATATAGATTTACACACATTTACTCAAGTAAATTTGTCAATTCCGTGTGGGCCTAGTCATACCTTAAAGTTCCATTATTCATATTCATACCATTAATTATTGACCATTATTCAAAGCCGGCTGACACCATATGCAATGACCAACGATACAATTTAATAAAACTAAATTAAAAATGATTTAACTTTTTATTGCAAAGAGGTACAATTCAAAACAGATGAACAGACAATCAGGGAAAGAAAACTAAAACAATGACACGATTCCTCACGATAGTAACAGGCCATTAGAGAAAATCCTTAGTGTTTAACCCTGTATAAGTCAGAAATTTCATTCTTAAAGGATCTTACATTTAAATTTGACTTGAGAGAGCCTGCAGAAACTCTGGATTACATGTTTCCATCTATCTTCAAAGTATCTTCTTTTGTTTTTATCAGAAAGAAACTGATAGAAACAATTAGTAAGTACTGATCACGCGGGCAGACTGAACACCCCCTGGTGACCTACTCACACGTGCATCTGTTCCACGATGGACGTGCAGTGTTCTCCAGCACATAGACTGCATCTCTGCACAAGACGTTTGGCCATAGGAGAAATGGTCGTGCCCATTTCAGCCTGGTTCACTTTCATCAATCGGTGAAGTTTGTTCCTTCACTGTCGCCACTGGCTTGCTTGGTTTGTGACTTGTGGAGCTGCACATCGATGGATTTGCTCTTCAGTGTTTGGACTTTCAGCAGTGAATAAACCACACTGAACTGAGCTAAACTGAACTTCAAGTCAGAAAACTGGACTGACACAGTTTATATTTAATAGAACTTCTATGTTAAGCTACTTTGACACAATCTACATTGTAAAGAGAAATTAAGATCAATTAAATAAGTAAAATGTAAATTTTTGTGTGAACTGCCCCTTTAAACACAAGGTGGCAGTATCTACAAACCAACTCTATAGTGTGAGTTGCCCTTGAAGCCCTTTCACTAAACTCTTGTAGCTCAAAAACATCCACCAGAGACTATTTGCTTGTGGAATCCTTGTGAAAGCGGCTATCAGACTCGAGCTAGGAATGTAAACGGTCAAGTTTATTGAGTTTGCAGCATAACATGAGTGATTAGGGTATCACACCCCCACTTTTTTCCCAGCCTTCTCGGTTGCATGTTTGTGTCTGGTAAATCTGCTCCGAAGACCTACCGCTCTGCAATAGACTTGCAAATCGCTGCTCCCTTCTGCCGCTCCATTAGCATACAGATGTGCTTAAGAAAAGGAGAGTGGCCTCACAATGGAGCCCTGATGTGAGAAATGCCCTTGCATTTCATTTACTGCCCGGCCTCGTCCCAATAAAAGCCAGCGAGACCTTTGGCTATTGTCCATGACCGCGTGTGACAGTGGGATGTTTCTTAGTCTTGCATGCACAAATGCAGGAACAATGAGCGGAGCAACACACAAAAGCCTTCATCTGTTCGCTCGGCCTTTGTGTGTGTTTGCGGCTTGCATAATTAAAAGAGCTGTCAAGTATGCATTTTTCTTTTCTTTCAAGGAGGCAGATGGAAAGAGCAGCGCTCAACCGAATTTGCGTTAAATGTGAGCAGAGGGCCTAACATGGACTGTGGGTTTCTAATGACGTTTAAGATTGATGTTTATTAGCTGATGTGAAGAAAGCAAAGACTGAACACTTGAAATAAACAAATGCTGCTTGTTTAAACTGAAATGAGCCTAAACGGCAGAATTATTGAGTTTATTTTGGGACAGCTTCGTTGTTTTATGTTTGCTTTACTTAAATTGGTAAGAAATAAGTAGTCAACATAATCCCTTCATGTTTTTCCAACATAAAAAGCAGGGATTGTGAAAAAAACAACAATGAAAAACAAAGCAAGGACTGATTTTGTTGCTGTTCGTTCAAGCTACTTCTTTAAAATGTGCTGAAACGACACAATTCTGAAGTTTTTTTGGGATAACTTCCCAAAAACGTACTTGTTTTATGTTCAATTTACTTCAGTTGGTAAGAAATATTAAGTTAACTTAATTCCATCATGTTGTCCCAGCACAAAAAATCAAGGATTGCTGTTTGTCTTTAAAATGAGCTGAAACGACACAATTCTGAAGTTTTTTTGGGATCACTTCCCAAAAACGTACTTGTTTTATGTTCAGTTTACTTCAGTTGGTAAGAAATAACATGTTAAATTAATTCCTACATTTCTTACCAACACAAAAAAGCTAGAATGTGATGAAAACAACAATGAAAAACAAAGCAAGGACTGATTTTGTTGCTGTTTGTTCAAGCTACTTTAAAATAAGCTGAAACGACACAATTCTTAAGATTTTTTTGGTGACAACTTAATTGTTTTATGTTCGATTTACTTAATTGGGTGAGAAACAATAAGTTAACTTAATTTTTTCATGTTGTCACAACACAAAAATAAAACAAGGATATGAAAAATGCAACAATGAAAAACAAAGCAAGGACTGATTCTGTTACTGTTTGCTTAAGCTACAACTTTAAAATGAGCTGAAATGACCCAATTCCAATTTTTTGGGTCAGCTTAATTGTTTTTCCAACACAAAAAAGCAAGAATGTTATGTAAACAGCAATGAAAAACAAATCAAGAACTGAGTTTGTTGCTCGTTCAAACTACTTATTAAAACTGAGCTGAAATGACACAATTCATGAGTATTTTTATTGGGACAACTTAATTTTTTATGTTCAATTTACTTCAATTGCAAGTTAACTTAACTCCTTCATGTTGTCCCAACACACACACACAAAAGGCAAGAATGTGGAAAGAAGACAACAATGAAAATCAAACCAAGGACTGATATTGTTGCTGGTTCAGACTACTTATTTAAAATGAGCTGAAACAACACAGTTTTTGAGTTTTGTTGGCACAACTTAATTCTAAAAATAGTAAGTTCACTTAATTCCCTCATGTTGTCTCAACTTAAAAAAGCAAGGATGTGAAAAAAGGAACAACGAAAAACAAAGCAAGGACTGATTTTGTTGCTGTTTTTCAACCTACGTCTTTAAAATGAGCTGAAACGACACAATTCTTGGACAACTTATTTTTTTATGTTCAGTTTACTTCGATTGGTAAAAAATAAATAGTTAACTTAATTCCTTCATGTTGTCCCAACACAAAAAAGCAAGGATGTGAAAAAAGCAACTATGAAAAACAAAGCAAGGACTGATTTTGTCGCTGGTTCAAAATACTTATTCAAAATCAGCTGAAATAACAGAATTATTGAGATTTTTGGGGACAACTTCGTTCTTTTATGTTCAGTTTACTTAAATTGGTAACAAATAATGAGTTAACTCATTTCCTTCATGTTGTCCCAACAGAAAAAAGCAAGGATGTGAAAAAAGCAACAATGAAAAACAAAGCAAGGACTGAATTTGTCGCTGGTTCAAAATACTTATTCAAAATCAGCTGAAATGACAGAAATATTGAGATTTTTGGGGACAACTTCATTCTTTTATGTTCAGTTTACTTAAATTGGTAACAAATAATAAGTTAACTCATTTCCTTCATGTTGTCCCAACACAAAAAAGCAAGGATGTGAAAAAAGCAACAATGAAAAACAAAGCAAGGACTGATTTTGTTGCTGTTTGTTCAGACTACTACTCTAAATGAGTTGAAACGACACAATTCTTGAGTTTTTTTGGGGACAACTTAATTGTTTTAAGTTCAATCCACTTAAATTGGTTAACTTAAAAGATTTGTGTTTGGACGACGTGAATGAATTGTGTGAATTTGTTTTACATGCATTGAAGGAGGCGCAAACGGTTCCCTTGAAACGTTTATTTAAAACAATATATTATAATGAAAATGGGCATCGCCATCCCATGGAATGTAAACAGGTCATTTAAATTATACAAGTAAACAAACACAAAACGAAAGCACAACACAATATACTGTTCTCACACTTTAAGAAAGAAAAACAAATAAATAAGTTTTAAGTTAACAAAAGGCAAAAGCGTATCTTGTCAAAAAAAACGAACATCAAATGATAAAACACAACCCACGAACACCAGAACTCGCGTCTTACGTAATAATAGGAGGCTGCGGTTGGACTTGACTTGTTTCTGTCATTTTCACATTCACGTTGGCTTGCATATGGACATCTTTGACTCTTCCTTATGGATATCTCTGACTATCATTATTGAATACAGGAGTGTATCGATAGCACAACAATCCTGAGATTCCTACACTGAGACTCTGTGCGGCTGGTCTTCGTTAAAGCTAAGAGATATAGCTCGTGCAAAAGCAGACAAATGGGCTCAAAGAAACAAACAGAAAGCCATATCTACATCGTTCCTTCTTCCAAATGCGTAAACACACACTTACATAACCAATGCATATTACAAAAGCAATAAATAGTTTGTTTTTAAGGAAAGGACTACGGTTAGACTACTCAATAATACTGTCTGTTTAAAAACAACAACAAAATGCCTCAACTAAAGGCTACAGTATATGTTCAGGGAGCGGGTTAGACGTATTAGACACTAGAGATGTACATACTCTAAGTTGCTCAGCTTTGGTTAGACTACAGATGGGCGCCTTGGGAAAAGGACAGACAAAACACTGCTTCCCAAAACACATAAACCTAAAGTGAAGTTCCCACTGCAGCTTCAAACAGGTATACAACGGTATACATCAAGTTTCCTTGCGTTCATGTACTATCATGTGTAGGCATGGGACGATGATTCAAGGTTTACCTCAGTTTTGGGTTTTAAAATCGGCAGAATTTTCTGATATGCTATTTTTTTATGACTATTTTATTCAGTTTATTTAATGCAACAGTATCTCCGGCAGAAAAGTAAACCTTCCACATCAAAATATACTGTTCTGAAGGATCATAAATGTTCGTAACATTAAATATATTGTGTTTAATGTGGGCAAAAAGGTATTGTTTTTGAGCCAGACATTAAATAAAGAACGTATTTAGTGATATGAAATCCAGGGTTGTCATACCATCAGAATCAAACACCGGCCCATGCCTAATCACGTTGACTTTATGAATAAGCCAATGCAATATGCAGTGTTTTCTAGTCGTCTGAGACAGACAGGCGGCTGAAAATGGGCAGACGTTTGCCCTCCAGACTGGGAGAATCGCACCCGCTCAGACTGCTGGAGCTGGTGTATCCATCCTGGTCAGAAAGAGAGTCTGCAGACGCACTTCTTTGCAGACCCTTGAGCGCATATGCAAGGTTTTGCACGCTTTCTGCATCGCTGATGGTGTAGAAGTTTCCATTGGGACCCAGATCGGCAAACGGATGACTGCTTTTCAGGCTTCCGGGCTCAGGAAATAGAGGAGACAGCAAATCTGGACTGCCTGTTGATTAGATATGGGCAGATATTTTAATAGATTGTGATAATGAGCATGCACAATATTGCATTTCAACACTCATGACTTCGCTGCTTATTCAAACTCTATATTTTGGGACAACGTAATGGTTTTATGTTCAATCCACTTGAATTTATTTTAAAAAAACTATTGAATTAACTTGATTTGTTTTGGGACAACATGAAGGAATTGTGTGGAACTTTATAGTGAACTTTGTGTATCTTTTAAGACTCCTCAGATTGTTGTGTTAGTGATTGAAGACTTTAATTTTCAGACATTTGCATGTTAATCTGGCCAGTTTAGAGGGGTTTAATTAATCATATAAAGGTATCAATTAATTTAGCAAATGTCAATGTAATGAAAACGACTGTACTAATGCATTTATTAGTAATAGGTGATCTTAATTCTTAGTTAATTCCTAATATTTAGCATTTGTTAACATCAGTTAATTTAGCGATTAGTTAATGACATCTGCAGTACAAAAAGCATTTATTAAAATAATTAGGTTGTGTTCGTTTCTTAGTTAATCCCTAATAGTGTGCATTAAAAAGTCAAAATCGATTCGTTAAATAGAGTTAATAACTACCAAGCAAACAAGTTTGTGTACAATAGACATCTAAACGTAGACCGATTGGCTAAAACATAGTCTAAACATAGTCATCTTGGAAAAAAACAAGGCTAAACTTGGTCTGTCCAGCCTGATCTCACGAGAAAACGTAAGTATTTTACGTTTTGTCAGTTTAATGGCTAATTCGTACGAATTCGTACGAAATTGTACGATTTTAAAAAGGAGGCGTGGCACCTAACTCCACCCCTAAACCCAACCGTCATTGGGGGATGAGCAAATCGTACTAAATCGTACGAATTCATACGAATTAGCCACTAAATCAAAAAGTTACGAATTGCCGTGAGATTGTGTTGGGTCTGTCAGTGAAAATCTAATAGACGTCTAAGAATAGCAAGACTAAGAAATAGCTAAGAACAACTAATAGCTAATAAAAACAAGACTAGTCATCAAGAAAACAGACTTCATATGTTAATTTATAATTTTATAATTTAATGAAAGTCAATGTAACAGTAAAAACTACTGTACTAATGCAATTATATTAAATGATCCTAGTTCTTAGGTAATCCCTAATAATTAACATTTATTAACATCATGAATTTAACGAAAGTTAATGTAATGACATCTACAGTACAAAAAGCATTTAATAATATGTTCATTTCTTAGTTAATCCAGAATAATCTATTAAAAAATTTGCAATCGTTTTGTTAAATGGAGTTAATAATTACCCAGCTAACAATTGTGTGTCTAATAGATATCTAATAGACTTCTATACATAGACTGATTAGCTAAAACATAGTTGTCTTCGCTAATACAAGGCTAAACTGGTGCTGTCAGTGAAAATCTAATAGACGTCTAAGAATAGCAAGACTAAAAAAACGCTAAGAAAAACAAGACTAGTCGTCAAGTAGACAGATTAGACAGACTTTATATGTGTAGTCATTAATTTCTGTGTATTTGATGACTAGTTTTGGCCTATTCCAGCCTGATCTCACGAGAAAACGTAAGTATTTTACGTTTTGTCAGTTTAGTGGCTATTTCGGACGAGTTCAGTCGTACGAAATTGTCCAATTTTAAAAAGGAGGCGTGGCACCTAACCCCACCCCTAAACCCAACCGTTATTAGAGGATGAGCAAATCGTACGAATTAGATCGTACGAATTCATACGAATTAGGCACTAAATCAAACAGTTACGAATTGTCGTAAGATTGTGTTGTCTATTCTTAGACGTCTATTAGATTTTCACTGACAGCCCAAATTTAGCCTTGTTTTAGCCAAAACGACTATGTTTACACATCTATTTGACATCTATTAAAAACAAAAAATGCTTGCTGAGTAATAACATTCAGTTTAATTAGCTTTAACATAAATTAATGACGAAAAGTCTAATATTTAATGTTGTTTGGACTTATTTTAATAAGTTAATCAAGTTTCAACTACTTTTTTAAGTTATGCATAGTTTAACTTAATATTTTGAGTCATTTTGATTGATGTGAGTTGAGAGGACTAGAAAAGTTCATTTGATTCAACTAGAAACTGGAGCAAGTAGAAACTAGAGTGGCTTTTTCACGTTGCGTTTTAATGCATTAACTAATGTTTACTAATCATGAAGTGTACTTTATCATCTATTATACCTGTTAAAGTAATCTTTATCCACAGCTTAGCTCGATATCATGATAATATCATGATAAAAGCTTCAGAAACTAGTCTTAATGATTCATTTCTGAAGCTTTTATCATGATATAAGGTGTATATCATGATATTGAGCTATAATATGACTATAGTTTGGTGTGTATAATTGGTTCCGCTTGTGTAGAATGTTAAACCTGTGGAAAAATATATACGTTTTTCTATTTCATCAATGAACGCATTTGATAATGGCAGAATCCTACCTGTAGATGGCGGCGGAGAGACCGAAGATGATCTGGAAAAGGCCAAAGCATCAGGCACAGCATGAAAACCACTGAAGTTTTGCTTTTGCGATGAGAATCCGCTAAAGCTGACGCTCTGCCTGAGTAACTGCGGCCGCTCTCGGATGTGTGTGTTTTCTGAAAGCCCCATCTGCTCTTCTGCGTTGTGTATAAAGTGGCAGCGGGCACCATACGGGCAGAAGCCAATGGTGTGAAAAGTACGACATGGTTCGGTTTTATACTTCGGATGCCTGTTTAAACCTCTCAGCTCTTCCATCCCATGAGCGAATTGGCATTTGGCCCCATATTTACAAGTGCCGCTTTCTTCAAACGTGCGACAGAGCTCTGTTTTATATCGGGTGGACATCGGAGCTGTCGAGTTGGTGCTGAGGAGTTTTGGAGAGCAGTTGCTGATGTTTAGACCAGGCGGCGGTGGTGGGAGAGGATTATTGGTGGTTGTTGGACTCTCTAATCCACTCACATGACCCTCGATCATGCTCACAGAACGGTCCACTCTGAATGGGATGTGGTTCAGGGAGGAACGCGGAAGCTGCTGTTTTTTCTCGAGGCTCCAGGATTGATTGAGGGCCGGCAGAGGCCATAAACTGCTGTCCGTACTGTTGAATTTCGAGTTAGGAAGAGTCACCGGGCATAGCGAGTGTCTGCGCTGGAATCCAACCACACGCTGCTTCTGTGTGGCATCGGTGAGGTCAATGCCACGGAAACTCTGGGGAAAATGGAGAAAGAGAGCTAGACATCAGTATACACACTCATAATTATTTATTTATTTATATATATTTTTTATTATTATGTTTTCAGGGTTTTCACCTTTAATTGATAGGACAGTAGAGAGTATTGACAGGAAAATGTGGGGAGCAGAGAGAGGGGAAGGACCGGCATAGGACCACAAGTCAGGAATCGAACTCGGGTCGCCGTGAGCACCGGAGTGCATGTGTCGACACACTAACCACTACACCACTGGCGCCGACATAATATATATATATATATATATATATATATATATATATATATATATATATACATATATATATATACATATATATATATATATATACATATATATATATATACATATATATATATATACATATATATATATATATACATATATATATATATATATATATATATATATATATATATATATATATATATATATATATATATATATATATATATATATATATATATATATTGATGCTTGTTCAAACTACTTAATTGAAATGAGCTGAATCAACACAATTCTAATGGGTTTTCAGTGCACAACTTAATTGCTTTATGTTCAATATACTTAAATTTGTAAAAACAAATTAAGTTACTTAATCTATTTGTGTTGGGACATCATGAAGGAATTGTGCGGACCTTAATATTTTGTACAGTGTACTCAAAAAATGACGTTTGTTTTTTGTTCATGCAGACTACTTATTTAAAATAAGCTGAAGCAACTCAATTCTTTGTGTTTACAAGTTAGTTTTGGGACAACTTCATTGTTTTATGTTCAATTTACTTAAATTGGTAACAAATAATACATTAACTTGATTCCCTTATGTTGTCCCAACACAAATCATCCATCCATCCATCCATCCATCCATTCTTTCTTTCTATTTGACAAAAATACAGTAAGTGAATACGCTTAATTTGTCAAGGATATACACAATAAACCAAACATATTTCCATTGTGGTAGTACAGATTATACTACGTATGATAACACCGTGACACTACATTATAAGAATAAATACAATCACCAAAATAACATGCTGTAAAAGTCCTCAACATCCATTCATTTTTGCAGTGTAGTTGTTCAATGAAGGCACTAATATGAAAGCATGCTAGAACGTTCACGTAAAAGTCAGTGGTATGTGTACAAAGCATGTAGAAATAAGTCGATCTTCATTGTATTCAACTGAAGAAAGAAAGCATCAAATTCGGAAACTGTCACTTTAAATGGATTATCTGAATCTTGAACTTCTTTTGGGATGTTTAAAGTTACTAAAGAACTGTTTAAAAAACAAAGTGTGAACAGATGAAAGAAACCAAAGCGTCAGGTTTGCAATGTAAACTCTATATTTGAGTGCACTGTGCCTTTAAATGATTCATTAGGATCTTGAAGTTCTTTTTGGAATTTTTGAAGGACATCCAGGACAACACATACACTTAATTAAACATGTACAGACATCACCTATATGCTTAAAAACTGCAGGTTAACTCAGTCTGTATATAATAACTTATATTTGATGGTAACTCTAACTTAAATTGACTGTAATACAGTAATGTGCACCTTTTATAAAGCTGCTTTGAATTAATAATTATTGTAAAAAAGCACTAAATAAACTCGAATTGAATTGAAGAACGGTTTAAAAAGCAAAGTGTGAACAGATTAAAGAAACTAAAGCGTCAGGTTTGCAATGTAAACTCTATGTTTGAGTGCACTGTGTCTTTAAATGATTCATTAGGATCTTGAAGTTATTTTGGAATGATTGAAGGACTTCGAAGACAACACATACACTTAATACACATATACACTTAATTAAACATGTACAGACATCACCTATATGCTTAAAAACTGCAGGTTAACTCCGTCTGTATATAATAACTTCTATTTGATGGTAACTCTAACTTAATTTGACTGTAATACATTAATGTGCACCTTTTATTAAGCTGCTTTGAATGAATAATTATTGTAAAAAAGCTCTAAATAAACTCGAATTGAATTGAAGAACGGTTTAAAAAGCAAAGTGTGAACAGATTAAAGAAACTAAAGCGTCAGGTTTGCAATCTTAACTCTATATTTGAGTGCACTGTGCCTTTAAATGATTCATTAGAATCTTAAAGTTAATTTGGAATGATTGAAGGACTTCCAGGACAACACATACACTTAATACACATGTACACTTCATTAAACATGTACAGACATCACCTATATGCCTAAACTGCAGGTTAACTATGTTTAGATATAATAACTTATATTCGATTGTAACTCCAACTTAATACAATAATTAGCACCTTTTGTTAAGCTGCATTGAATCAATAATTATTGGAAAAAGCACAAAATATACTTGAAATGAAGTGATGAACAGTTTAAAAAGCACAGTGTGAACAGATTAAAGAAACTAACGCGTCAGGTTTGCATTGTAAACTCTATATTTGAGTGCACTGTGCCTTTAAATTGATCATCTGAATCTTGATGTTATTTTGGAATGATTGAAGGACTTTGAGGACAACACATACACTTAAACATGTACACAGGCATCACATATATGCTTCAAAACTGCAGGTTAACTATGTTTAAATATAGTAACTTATATTTAATTGCAACTCTAACTTGATTTGATTGTAATGCAGGTATTTGCACCTTTTATAAAGCTGCTTTGAATCAATAAATATTGTAAAAAGCTCCAAATAAACTCGAATTAAATTGAAGAGCGGTTTAAAAAGCAAAGTGTGAACAGATGAAAGAAACTAAAGCGTCAGGTTTGCAGTGTAAACTCTATATTTAAGTGCACTGTGCCTTTAAATTGAAGTTCCAAAAGAGTAGTTTATAAAGCAAAGGTTGGATTCTTACCTTGCAAAATTCATCATCCAACTCCAGGAAGGGTGTGAGGAAATTTGATGGCATTTTTCAGGATGCCTGGCTGTGATTTTTCTCTTTTTATATATGTATATGTATTATTATTATTATTTCAGTGTGCAGTTGAGGTTTTGTTGAACTGCTCGACTACTGATGCTCTGCTTGTGTTGCAGCCCATCTGTTGGAATCTCATTTATAAGTGGAAACTTTTAACCCCGCCCACCTTTTGAAGAGGCGTGTTTTAGTGCTTTGTTCACACCCCTTTAAAAGTGAGGAAAGTTTGTTTGTGAAGGATTTCTCTCTCTCTCTCTCTCTCTCTCTCTCTCTCTCTCTCTCTCTCTCACACACACACACACACACTCAGATGAGGTGTAACTTATTTCAAAATAGCCACATCATGGTGGATCTACTTAAAGAAAGTTTATGTTTCTTAGATAGCATGGTTTTATAGTTAACCTTAGCTAAAACTTTAATAGCTTGAAATAAAATATAGATTAAAAAACTTTCATTTTGTTTCATCTAATTGTTGACACAAATCAAATTATTGACTTTTTAATGTACACCTGGATGAACCTAAAGACTTAATAATAACTTAATAATCAAAGTTTAATAGTCATTTAATAGTAAAGCCATTTAATATTCAAGTTTAATAGTCATTTAATAATAAAATAAAGTTTTAAATTGTGTAAATGCAGTGTATTAAGCTTAATAACTATAAATATTGAAAAGACAAACAAATGTACGGCAAAATTACTAACTTGATTCTCCTTTTCAAACATTTTAACTCCATAAAATAGACCAATACAATATAAACAATTGCATCTTTAATATGACATTTAAAGCAATAATATATAATAAAGCTAATAGTGTCTCAGCAATAAATATAAACAATTGACACGCCATTTTTTTTAACATCACTTTAGTATCCATACACTCACCGGCCACTTTATTAGGTACACCTGTCCAACTGCTTGTTAGCGCATATTTCTAATCAGCCGATCACATGGCAGCAGCTCAATGCCTTTAGGCATGTAGACATGGTCAAGACGATCTGCTGCAGTTCAGACTGAGCATCAGAATGGGGAAGAAAGGGGATTTAAGTGACTTTGAACGTGGCATGGTTGTTGGTGCCAGACGGGCTGCTTTGAGTATTTCAGAAACTGCTGATCTACTGGGATTTTCACACACAACCATCTCTAGGGTTTACAGAGAATGGTCCGACAAAGAGGAAATATCCAGTGAGCGGCAGTTCTGTGCGTGCAAATGCCTTGTTGATGCCAGAGGTCAGAGGAGAATGGCCAGACTGGTTCCAGCTTATAGAAAGGCAACAGTAACTCAAACAAGCACTCGTTACAACCAAGGTCTGCAGAAGAGCATCTCTGAACACACAACACGTCCAACCTTGAGGCGGATGGGCTACAGCAGCAGAAGACCACACCGGGTGTCGCTCCTGTCAGCTAACAACAGGAAACTGAGGCTACAATTCACACAGGCTCACCAAAACTGGACAATAGAAGATTGGAGAAACGTTGCCTGGTCTGATGAGTCTCCATTTCTGCTGCCACATTCAGATGCTCGACTCAGAATTTGGCCTCAACAACATGAAAGCATGGATCCATCCTGCCTTGTATCAGCGGTTCAGGCTGGTGGTGGTGGTGGTGTAATGGTGTGGGGGAGATTTTCTTGGCACGCTTTGGGTCTATTAGTACCAATTGAGCATCGTGTCAACGCCACAGCCTACCTGAGTATTGTTGCTGACCATGTCCATCCCTTTATGACCACAGTGTCTCCATCTTCTGATGGCTACTTACAGCAGGATAACACACCATGTCATAAAGCGTGAATCATCTCAGACTGGTTTCTTGAACATGACAATGAGTTCACTGTACTCAAATGGCCTCCGCAGTCACCAGAGCTCAATCCAATAGAGCACCTTTGGGATGTGGTGGAACGGGAGATTGGCATCATGGATGTGCAGCCGACAAATCTGCAGCAACTGTCTGATGCTATCATGTCAATATGGAGCAAAATCTCTGAGGAGTATTTCCAGTAGCTTGTTGAATCTACGCCATGAAGGATTAAGGCAGTTCTGAAAGCAAAAGTGGTCTAACCTGGTACTAGTAGGTGTACCTAATAAAGTGGCCAGTGTGTAATTTTGAGAAAATAACTATCATATTTTAATTTGAGCCTTTTTCTTCTTTCGGTTTTCTTCTCAGGACGTGTTAAAATGAATTTTAGTAAACAGGCAGTAATCTCTCCTCTGTCTGTGTTATTCAGCTGTAAATGACTCTTAACCTGAGGTCGTTTTCTCCACTATCATTATGTCATTGTGAGGATCCTCATCATACTTGATGTGGCAAATCAAGTGGGCAATCGGAGCCCAAAATCACCCTCAAAGGGATAGGAGACCCTGGAAAACCCCTTTCATAATTTATTCATCACAGACATCCAAGATGCATTAAACTGATTAGTCAACTGTACATAATGGTCCATTATCACCAATAAACGAGAGTCAATGATTTCCAGTGGCAAGGTTTAATAAGAGGATCATGCAGCAGTTTGATGATAACTGTAACACACATGTGATTCAGTTGTGTTTTTCTTCTTTTTGTATGCATTATTATACGCTCACCGGCCACTTTATTAGGTACACTTGACCAACTGCTCGTTATCGCAAACTTCTTATCAGCCAATCACATGGCAGCAACTCAATACATTTAGGCGTGTAGACATGGTCAAGACGATCTGCTTAAGACAATAACCATAAGAATACAGCTAAAATAACAAAGGAGTGGCTTCACAACAACTCTGAGACTGTTCTTGAATGGCCAAGCCAGAGCTCTGATATAAACCCAATTGAGCATCTCTGGAGATACTTACAAAATGGCTGTCCACCAACGTTAACCATCCAACCTGACAGAACTGGAGAGGATCTGCAAGGAGAGATTTCAGAGGATCCCCAAATCCATGTGTGAAAAACTTCTTTCCCAAAAAGACTGACAGCTGAATTAGACCAAAATGTTGCTTCTGCTAAATACAGAGCAAAGGGTCTGAATACTTATGACCATGTGATATTTCAGTTTGCCTTTTTTAATAAATCTTTTTAAATAAATAGTATGGGGTTCTGTCTGGACATTAATGAGGAAACAAAATCAACTTCAATGACTTCAGCAAATGGCTGCAATATGACAAAGAGTGAAACATTTAAGGGGGTCTGAATACTTTCCATACCCACTGTACATATCTTAAGTAACCTAACACAATATACCATAAAAGGTAACTAAAAGTAACTTTTAATCAGTTTTTCACCATTTATATTTTATTTTTATTGTATATTTATAACCACCGACTTCCACACGCTGTAAAAAAAATCCTGGTTGCCTTAAATTTTTAAGCTGAATCAAATTACCCTTATGAGTCCAATGAACTTATATTATGTTAAACTGATGTAAAACAGCATGCGTAACTCAAGCAAACTTAAGTTAGAACACGATTAACTTACTTTAATGACTTAAAAACATGTTGTCAGGACTAATTGATCATATAATTTCACAGTGCAGTACAAAAAACAAACACTGGACGTCAATAGTTACAGATTTCCAGCATTCTTCAAAATATCTGATTTGTGTTGATCAGAAGAGTAAATGATGTCCGAATGTTCAGCTTTGAGTGAATGATCTCTTTAAGGTCATGTTTTTGGAGGTGCATGAAACCTAAACATTTATATACACTCAAAAAATTATGTTTGACGTACAATCGACTTATTTCAAATGAGCTGAAACAACACAATGGGGCAGCACGGTGGCTCAGTGGTTAGCACTGTGGCCTCACAGCGAGAAGGTCATTGGTTCAAGTCCCGGCTGGGTCTGTTGGCATTTCTGTGTGGAGCCTGCATGTTCTCCCCTTGTTAGCGTGGGTTTCCCCCGGGTGCTCCGGTTTCCCCCACAGTCCAAACACATGCACTATATCGGAAGTGATGAACTAAATTGGCTGTTGTGTATGAGTGTGTGTGTGTGAATGAGTGTGTATGGGTGTTTCCCAGTGATAAATTGCAGCTAAATAGGCATCTACTGTGTAAAACATATGCTGGAATAGTTGGCGGTTCATTCCGCTGTGGCGACCCCTGATGAATAAAGGGACTGAGGTGAAGGAAAATGAATGCAACAGCACAACTCTTCATTTCTTAGAGGGACAACTTGATTGTTTTATGTTCACTCCGCTTATATTTGTAAAAAACTAAGTTAACTTAATTCCTTCATGTTGTCCCAACTCAAATCCAGCATTTGTTTTTACAGTGGAATTACTATTATTCTCTCTCTGACGTTTCAGATTCAGCTTCATTTTTTTAGGCTTGCGTTGGGGCCATTCTCACCACACCAGCTCTTGTGACACTCGACACTTATTAACCAATATTAACAAAGCTAACGTGTGGTCAAAACACACTACTGTCCCTTTAACACACAATGCAGTCTTATCAGAGAGAAAAGAAGAGCGTCAACACCTCATACAGTTGAGAATGATAGTGCAAACAGGCAAACAGCACTGAAACACTTGTTGTTTTGTGACTGATAAAGAGCAGAGATGGTAAATTTGGGCACGATTCAAAGCAGTGTTTATTTGTTTGCAAATGAGCCCGCTGTGTCTGTGCCTATTGTTGGTATACAACATAAATACAATACTAGACGTGGGATGGACTTTTGAAAGCACTGGTTTAGATACTGGCCACTAATGGGCTGCTGGGTAAGAAAAGAGCTTAGAAAAGGACAATTACTGCACATAAAGGCGTCCCGCAGACCCGGGCTGGATGTTGTGCTCTTTCTAGGGTGACCAATAGTGGGATGGACAGATTATGGTGGATTATGCACAACTGCAGGCAACTTTTTTTAGCATGTAAACAGAGCCTGAAATGAACACCAAATAAGTTCCTACAGAAATATTAAACAAAACAAACTGGTCTGTTCATGATATATATATATATATATATATATATATATATATATATATATATATATATATATATATATATATATATATATATATATATATATATATATATATATATATATACATACATACAGTGTAAAAAAAAATTATATATATATACATATATATATATATATATATATATATATATATATATATATATATATATATATATATATATATATTATTTTTTTTTTTTTTTTTATGCTTATTATATACGTTTGATTTTTCCAAATTTGACAGTAGCGGTTTTAGTAGCTGTTTTTAACTCATTCTAAACAAACAATTCTATAAATAAATATAAGACATAATAGAGAAATGAATACATATTATTTTATTAATAATGCGTTTTAATTGATGTAATTTGATTTATTATATTAGAATATTATTATATATTATTTGTTATACAATATGAAATAAAGTATTTATTTATTTTTATACTTTAAAGTAGCACAGCTATTTTTACCTAATGCAGCACATCATCTTGTGACTTTTATTCTTTAAATAAACAAGCATAAATAAATAATAATGTTATTAAATATATAAATATGATTATATTAATATAATTTAAATGGATATTTATGTATAATCCGGTATATAATATGAAATGTTTGTTTGTTTGTTTGTTTATTTCTCAGCATTTGAAAGTAGCACTACTGTTTTTAACTAATGCAACACTTTCTCTTCTGTCTTTTATTCTGAACAAAAGCTGCTGATTTGATTGCTGATATTATCCATATAGTTTTCTAGTGCAGTTTAGGATCCCGATTACTCTTTGTAAGAACAAAACTCATTTTAAGGAAAAAAAACTACAAATAAATAAACATTTTTAATATAATTTATTATTACATATTTGTTACACAGTATGAATTTTTTTATTTGTTTGTTTTTTTTTTACTTTACAGTAGCGCTACTGTTTTCAACTAGTGCAACACATTATTTTGTGACTTTTATTCTATAAATGAATAAGAATAAAACTAAAAATATTAATAATCAATGTTATTATATTATTAATATAATTATATTAGTTTAATTAAATGTGTGTATATATTTTAATTTGTTAAAATATAATTTGTTATATTAAATGAAATCATTTTATTTATTTATTTATTTATCTACTGTCAAAATTTGATAGTAGCTGATTTTAGTAACTGTTACAAACAAACCTATAAATAAATAAATATAAAACAAAACAAACAAATACATATTATTTTTATTATTAATGTAATTTAATTAATGCAAATTAATTGATTATATAAATTATTTGTATTATGAGAAATAATATTGTTTATTCACTTTTAAAATAGCACTACTGTTTATATATATATATATATATATATATATATATATATATATATATATATATATATATATATATATATATATATATATATAAGCATAAATAACATAAATAAAAATAACTAATAAATAAATATTATTATTATAGGTTATTTCATTTGTTTGTTATTTGTATCTATTTTTTGCTTTAAAATAGCACCACTCTTTAAATGCAACACATTATCTTTGACTTTTATTCTATAAATAAATGCGAATAAAATTTTTTAATAAATCCATCAATAATTAATATTATATTATTACAATAATTGAATTCGTTTAATGTATTAATATATATGATTTGTTGCATAATAGGAAATAATTTTATTTATGTATTTCTCAACATTTGAAAGTAACACTACCGTTTTTAACTAATGCAACACGTTCTCTCGTGTCTTTTATTCTAAGCTCAAACTGCTGATTTAATTGCAGGTATTGTGCCCAGCAGGCCTGAATAACTCCTTTTGAGACTCGCGTCAAAGACCAGAAAGAGAAGATGGAGGAGATTGCACAACGATGGGCTGCTGGGTAAGAAAAGAGCTTAGAAAAGGACAATTACTCCACATAAAGGCGTCCCGCAGACCCGGGCTGGATGTTGGGCTCCACCAATAGTGGGACGGACAGCACTGAGATTATGCAGGCAACTTTTTTCTTTCTTTTTTTTTGCACGTAAACAGAGTATATATAATCCAAATAAGCACCAAAGTCAAGTTAAATCATTTGATTGTATTTACTTTAGCACAAATATCACATCTCTAAGGCTGATTTTAGGTAAATGATCCACAAAACTCTGCAAGTGCTTTGAGTTGGAGTCACTTGTATTGTGCATTTGAAAATCACGACTTGCTAAATATCTTAGCAAATTAATAATAGTAATGTTTTGGGTCTGTTATTGACAAAAAAAATCTCTGTGGTTGTGTGGAAAATGTGAAAACCAAGAAAGGCTTTTATCGATCCAATTTAATTCATCTGTATTTCTCTAGCGCTTTTACAAAGCAGCTCAACATAGAAGTTCTAGAAAACTGAACTAAGTTGAAGTTCAGTTCAGTTCAGTTCAGTGTGGTTTAATATTCACTGCTGAAAGTCTAAACACTGAAGAGCAAATCCATCGATGCACAGCTCCACACGTCCCAATCCAAGCAAGCCGGTAGCGAGGTACAAACTTTACCAATTGACGAAACTGAAGGAATGGTAGCATTATTAATGGTAGTATTGCTGTTGTTGTTGCAATTATTAAATAATAATAATAATAATACAAATACTGTGATAATTATATTTTTGCACTGCTTTGATAAATATAAAAATATTTGGATATAAATATTCTATAACATTTAATTTCTTTTTTCTCATGTTTTTAATGCATCATTGCTGATTAAAGTGTTGTTATTTTATTTAGATTTTAAGTACATTCTGAAAATGCTGGATTGCTTCAACCCAAATTTAGGTGAAAGAAAGTCTTGCATAATTCTTAAAAACGTATGTATTTAATTTTACATGAAATTTTTTTTATGAATTAATAATTCAAAATTTATATTATTATTAATAATAATAATAATAATAAATATTATTATTGTTATTATAAAATATAATATAATATAACAATTATAACATTTAACTAAAAAAATACATAAATTAAATAAATTTTATGTATTTAATTTATTATTAAATACATGATGTACATTATAATAATTTATTTCATGTATTTAATAATAAATTACATGCATTATTTAAATGAATTTTTAATGTATTTATTTATTTTGTTGTTAAATATACAGCATTAAATATTATTTATTATTTAATTATTTATTTACTATTGCATTTAGTATATAATATTAAACAATGTTTATTATTTATTCATTTATTTATTTTTCAAAAGTATGAAGTAGAACAAGAGTTTTTAACAACAACAATATTATTATTATTATTATTATTATTATCATCATCATCATTTTTATCATCATCATCGTCGTCATCATCATCATCATCAGGACCGAATTCTGAATGATCATGTGACTCTAAAGACTGGAGTTTAATATTAGTATACACAGGGCTATGGCCTACTTCTATTCACTCATTCATTTTCCTTCGGCTCAGCCCTTTTATTCATCAGGAACTGGGAAACACCCATACACTCTCATTCACACACACACACACTCATACACTACGGCCAATTTAGTTCATCAATTCCCCTATAGCGCATGTGTTGGACTGTGGGGGAAAACCGGAGCACCTGGAGGAAACCCACACCAACATGGGGAGAACATGCAAACTCTACACAGAAACGCCAACTGACCCAGCCGGGACTCGAACCAGTGACCTTATTGCTGTGAGAGCACAGTGCTAACCACCGTGTTGCCCACTGGCCTACTTCTATTCCCAGTGAATTAGTTTTATCATATAGGCAGAACTGTGAAATAAGAACAAATCAGAGCCACAAACACAGTCTATAAGTGAATTATCAACAGCGTCTGAGAAGTCCTGAACTCTCGCCAAATCTGCTCACTCTTTAGACAGGAAGGAACGAGAAAGTGTCTGCGCTACACTTACAGACGCCTTACATAACGACAAAAAACAAGTGGGTTATCAGCAGCCGTTTAGGAGGTTAAACTGTAGCTGTGAGGTTTGACCAACTGTTTCTGCTATGAAATCTGCCTTTCTGTGCACTGGGGCCTCACAGCAAGAAGGTTTCTGGTTCGAGTCCCTGGGCCAGTTGACGTTTCTGTGTGGAGATTGCGTGTTTCCCCCAGGCCAAACACATGCGCTATACATTTACTAGCCACTTTATTAGGTACACTTTATTAGGTTAGTCTGAGATGCTAATCATTAGCCTCATTTAAAGTGACAACACTGCAAAACAATGCTTTTCTTACTTAAAGTTTTTGCCTTGTTTCTAGTCCAAATATCTAACTATATATATCTATAAACACTCACCGGCCACTTTATTAGGTACACCTTACTAGTACCGGGTTGGACCCCCTTTTGCCTTCCGAACTGTCTTAATCCTTCATGTCAGAGATTCAACAAGATACTGTAAGGCCATTTGAGTATGGTGAACTCATTGTCATGTTCAAGAAACCAGTCTGAGATGATTCACGCTTTATGACATGGTGCGTTATCCTGCTGGAAGTAGCCATCAGAAGATGGAAACATTGTGGTCATAAAGGGATGGACATGGTCAGCAACAATACTCAGGTAGGCTGTGGCATGGATACAATGTTCAATTGGTACTAATGGACCCAAAGTGTGCCAAGAAAATATCTTCCACACCATTACACCACCACCAGCAGCCTGAACCGTTGATACAAGGCAGGATGGATCCATGCTTGATGTTGTTGATGCCAAATTCTGAGGCGACCATCCGAATGTGGCAGCAGAAATGGAGACTCATCAGACCAGGCAACGTTTCTCCAATCTTCTATTGTCCAGTTTTGGTGAGCCTGTGTGAATTGTAGCCTCAGTTTCCTGTTCTTAGCTGACAGGAGCGGCACCCGGTGTGGTCTTCTGCTGCTGTAGCCCATCTGCCTCAAGGTTGCACGTGTTGTGTGTTCAGAGATGCTCTTCTGCAGACCTTGGTTGTATCTAGTGCTTATTTGAGTTACTGTTGCCTTTCTATCAGCTGGAACCAGTCTGGCCATTCTCCTCTGACTTCTGGCATCAACAAGGCATTTGCGCCCACAGAACTGCCGCTCACTGGATATTTCCTCTTTGTCGGACCATTCTCTGTAAACCCTAGAGATGGTTGTGCGTGAAAATCCCAGTAGATCAGCAGTTTCTGAAATACTCAGAGCAGCCCGTCTGGCACCAACAACCATGCCACGTTCAAAGTCACTTAAATCCCCTTTCTTCCCCATTCTGATGCTCAGTTTGAACTGCAGCAGATCGTCTTGACCATGTCTACATGCCTAAATGCATTGAGCTGCTGCCATGTGATTGGCTGATTAGAAATATGCGTTTGCAAGCAGTTGAACAGGTGTACCTAATAAAGTGGCCGGTGAGTGTAGGTGAGTTGGATGAACTACATTGTTCATAGTTTGTGTGTGAATGAGTGTGTATAGTTGTTTCACAGTACTGGGTGGCAGCTGGAAGGTCATCCACTGCATAAAACATATGCTGGAATAGTTAGCGGTTCATTCCACTGTGGTGACTTTGATGAATAAGGGGCTGAGCCGAAGGAAGGAATGAATGAAACAGCCAAGCTGCATAGAGAGAAACAGATATATCTGTGTGCTGCACATTCTCATGTCCAGATATGAGTCTTTGGGCTGTTTCTGTGGGTCAGCAGCGTTCCAGTGTTCCCATAAGAAGAGAAGTGTCCTTCCCCCTCCGGCGTCTCTGACTTCACCCCCTCTGCTTTGTGTTTCTCCACAAGAGCCCTTTTGTTGCAGGACTCCATATGCCAGAGCAGGGCCTGAAAGAGTGCAGGAGCAGTTCTGGCCGTAAACACGTCTGAGGGTGTGTGTGTCTGTGTGTGTGTGTGTGTGTGCGCGTGAATGGGCTGCGGGTCAGTCGTCGGTCCAAACGCTACTGAATCAATACGAGGAGCAGAGGGTCTATAGAGTCCTCTGTGCTGAACACTGACCACAGAGCCTTTCCCACACACACACACACACACACACACACACACACACACACACACACACACACACAGAGACAGACATATACACAAACAGGCTGCTTGAAGATTGACACAGATTGAATGAACATGATTGCACATCGAGTTTGCATGTATATATAATTTTTCATGTTGGCTGTTAACCCTTATAGTACAGATGCATTGTGCACACTACTAATATTTAATAGTCAATACTAAATATTAACTTTAAATTGAAGCTATGAAGTCAGTGTGTAAATAAACTTTCCCATTTTGGCATTTATATATCCCACTGACCAATTTACTTAAACAATATAGTACAAATCAAAGTGTGTTCATATTAATATTTAATTGTAAATAATAAATATGGATATAGAAATACATTTTAAAGTACCTAAATATAAATATATTTCATTTTTGTTTACTTTTATCCTTTATCTACCAACCAATGTGTTATACAACAGTTCTGTCTGGTTCAGCCTCATACGGCTCACACGACAAGATGACACGCAGAGGAATAATGCAGAGGATATGATAAGCAGAGGACAAATGTTGCAGCTGTTGGACAACATAATGTACTTTTGAGGCTTTTCAGGGGAGAATTTAGTTGTTTAGATTATAACTGTGCAGTTTATTTATAAGAATAGTGGCTATTTTAAACATTTATACTTTCTGAGATTCAGCTCGTTGGCGGCCATCAGCCTGTCATACTTAGTAGAGCAAAGATGGTTGACGTTCCGCCACAAGATGGTGACAGGGAAGAAAAACTCAGCATATTTTCAAATATAGCAGATTAATTTATTCTAAGTCGATCTCTTTCTTTTGTATGTTGAAGTGCTGTATTTATACTATAGTAATCTGCTAGTGTTTGCTTTACTTCGGCTTTTTCAGGGTTAATTATTGTGATCTCCCGAGAGCAACAGAGAAATACTGGGAAATCTCTGTAGACTGATGGCATTTCATGCTGTTCAGCCTTATAATCTTAAAATGTGAGCAAAATCAGCTGTTTTGTCATCACTTTAGACATTACGCTAGAGAATCATTCAGACACTAGGCGTAAAGTGATGTTGGTGAATTAACAGTGGTTTCTGCTGTTCTGACGTCAGCTGCAGATGTGAATGAATGGCAGAGGAAAGTTCCTCATACAAAAGGGTTTTTAGACTCTCAGTGTTTGATTTTCTTGTTTATAAACACGATTATGCCGTCGAACTGTTGGATAAATGCAATATAACACGAGTAGCAGTGCGATTTGGCTGTATATTGTCACTGCTGGGACACTAAGGCACTCGGGCTGCGGCCTCAAGTCAACGCACGCCTCCCACCAGTGTCAATATACAGCCATGTCGCACTATATATATATATATATATATATATATATATATATATATATATATATATATATATATATATATATATATATATATATATATATATATATATATATATATTTGTGTACATGGCGGACTTTGTGAGTGCAGTGCGAGGATAAAGAACAAGCCTCCTCCATTCAGCCTCTTTACTTTCTCTTTACTTTACTTTTCCTCTTTACTCCTTTACTTTGGTGGAGTAAGGAAACAGTGGAAACTCACTCCACTGAACACATCCATTAGCCTACATATTTAATTTCCTTTGTTAAGTGCAAAGATTTGCTTCAAAACTATTTCTAAATTCAGTTCTAATCTCCAGCAAAGGAATAAATGAACAATAATAATGAAGTGTGGTCAAAACACTGAGTTATATCCAAACACACGTCCTGTTCTTATGCCTCATATGGTGATGCAGACGTCTCCAAATGTCGTGTTTATATTTATGTAGAAAATAATATTTTTTGTATCATTTTAATTCTTTAATTGTTTTCATCTGTAAAGATATTTGTGTATTGCTGATTATCCTGTGTGTATTCAGCAGTATGTAAGTGTTTGGACCATATAGACTCAAAGCTAACACGCTCTGCTGGACTTTAGAGCAGCTTTTAGTTGGTCAATGGCACGGTCTATTTCAGTTCCTTAAAATAGCAGCGCTCCAACAATGCGCCTTAACACACCTCCTTTACAGACCAGCACACTCATGAGTCCACAAAGCTGCGCAAATAGATTTGCTATTTAAACAACGTGGTGCAAAATGTGAAATGTAGGGTTGCGCTGGTCTGAAAATAGCAAAACATCGCGCCAAACACGTCTTACCCTTCATTGCGCTGGGTGTATGATAGGGCTCTAAATGCCTGTAATGATGTGAGGTGTTTGTGTGTGAGTGTTACAGGCGATGAATGCACATCTCTAAAGTGTGTATGAGTTTTACATTTAGAAATTAAATGATAGGAAATTAAAATAAAGAGAAAAACCTTTAATAATGACAGAAAGCAAGGTTGTGTGTGGAAGAATGCGTGGGTTTAGTTTAAGGATGTTGAGATATATTAACATACTGAAGAAATGGATTCCAGATGTTGGTATTTTTTATGTGTGATTGTAAGTTTTCTAATGTAATATATATTCTAAATGTGGTATATTCTGTATTGCTAGGAAGATCGTCAGTTTCTGTGGTGTTACCAAGTGATTGAGAGTCTTAAAGCTTGAGTTTTAGGTGAATCTGGTCTTCCGGCACACTCAGTATTCATCTCCCAATAATAAAACAGAGTTTCCTGGTCGTCCCATTAGAAAGTGACTATAATCCTGCCCAATGAAAGGCATCCCAAGCCATCTGGGCATTGACAGGCTCCACACATATGTAAATGTGTGTGTGTGTGTACATGTACTGATGGCTCTCTTTATCACACATTTCCTGAGCTTCCTCTTACCTGCCCATTCACACCCTCTACAGCTCCACATTTCCATGTGTGAAGTTGTGTGAATGGTTGTGAATGCTGCAGTGTTTACAGAGATGCTGCTCATTGTTGTGGGACAGTGGTTGGGTGGGAATCTGCAAGTCTTTGCTAACTTGCCTAAACTGTCATTTTTAGCAGCATCGGTGAGGGATTTAAACTAATGTTGCGTTTAGAAACCAACAGTAGCACTGCTGACGAAAGATAAAGCAAGTCTTTATGATTATTTTAATTTAATTTAATTTAATTTAATTTAATTTTATTTTATTTTACTTTTATTTTATTTTATTTTATTTTATTTTATTTTATTTTATTTTATTTTATTTTATTTTATTTTATTTTATTTTATTTTATTTTATTTTTAAATGTTTGTATTTTTACATTTTTATTTTATTTAATTGTTTAATTTGATTAAATTTATTGTATCATGTTTTATTAGATTTTTTTATTTAATTTGATAATTTTTGTAATTTTAACATTATTTTATTTTGTTTTACAATTTAAATTTGATTAAATTTGTTTTATTATATTTAGTTTATTTCATTCATTCATTCATTCATTCATTCATTCATCATTTCGGCTTAGTTCCTTTATTAAATGTTTGTATTTTTTACAATTATTATTGTAAAATTATTGTATAATTATTATTATTTTATTTTATAGTTTAATTTGATTTAATTAATTTTATTATATTTAGTTTTTTATTTTATTTTTAATTTAATTTTAAATATATATTTTTTATATTTTTACAATTTAATTTAATTAAATTTAAAATTGTATTTTATTTTTGTATTTTTTACATTTTACTTTAGTTTTGATTTACTATTTAAATTGATTTAATTTGCTTTATTATATTTTGTTTTTATTTTTAATTTGATTTTATTTATTTAATTTCTTTACTTTTCATTCAATTTAATTTCAAATTGTATTTTATTTTTGTATTTTTTACGTTTTATTTTAATTATTTTACTATTTAATTTGATGTAATTAATTTAATTATATTTTGTTTTTGTTCTATTTTTATTTTAAATAACTGCTAGTATTTTTATTTTATTTTATTGTTTAATTTGATGCAAGTTTTTTTTATTATATTTTGTTTTATTTTATTTCTAATTTAATTTGATTTAATTGAGGTATTTTTTCACTTTTTATTTTATTTTCATAAATTTTTATTACTACAAAAGTTCATTAGTGTTATTTCAATACACTTCTTATTTATTTAAATGTTTGTATTTAGTTGATTATCACAATAAAATCATAACAATTCTATAATTTAGTTAAAAAATCATTCAGAAATTTCACAAATAATCACTAAGAATTGGCGTGTAACAATAAATGAAGTGTATAAATAGTATTTTGTTGTAAAACATATATATAATGCAGCTTTAGTTACATTTTTTAAATTTAATTAATTTTAAGTTTTGTGTTTTTTACATTTTTAATTTTTATTTTACTATTTTATTTGATTTAATTAGTTTTATTATATATTTTTATCCTTAATTTTTTATTAATTAATTATTTTTTATCAATCAATTTATTTTAAATTTAATTTAATATAACTTTTGTCCTTACTGTTTTTACTCTTTTATTTTATTTTGTAAAACTATGTAAAGTCTCATGCATACGCAACAATATTTTCAACATCAGTTGTTTATACACTTGACTCATTCCAGAGTTGTGGGTAAATATTCAAGCATTTCCCATTGATTTCCCTGTAATATACAACAAATAAGTCATTTACATCAAACTGAATCCAATATTATATATTATATAACCACGACAAGGTTGTTATATTACAGCAAGAAGGTTTCTGGTTCGAGTCCCAGCTGGGTCGGTTGGCGTTTCTGTGTGGAGTTTGCATGTTCTCCCCGTGTTGGCGTGGGTTTCCTCCGGGTGCTCCAGTTTCAAACACATGCGCTATAGGGGAATTGATGAACTAAATTGGCTGTAGTGTATGAGTGTGTGTGAATGAGTGTGTATGGGTGTTTCCCAGTACTGGGTTGCGGCTGGAAGGGCATCCGCTGCATAAAACATATGCTGGAATAGTTGGCGGTTCATTCCACTGTGGTGACCCCTGATAAATAAAGGACTAAGCTGAAGGAAACTGAATGGAAAAACTAAGTTCAGCTCCTATTGAACCACGAGAGGCTAATTATTCATGCTTAATAGTGTCAAATGGCTGTTGTGCTGCAACCAAACGTGTTATATTGATATATATATTATAGTCTGTAATCAGAGAGGAACAAGTGTAGGTCTGATTTGCAGCACACAGTTTTATTGGTGGCCAATTAGGTCTGGATGCAGTGGTTGCTATAGGTAATTCAGTGGTTTCTATGGGGAAGAGCTGCAGCTGGTCAGGATGGTGTTGTTGACCAGTGAAAAGATGGACTTTTACGCTGGACAGAGTTCAGACAAAAGACTCCAGCAAACCCCCAATGGCCTCTGCTGCTCTCTGCACATTATCCCTTTCTTCTGCTTTGTTTTTTCCCACTGGCTGTAACCCACTGATGCCCACAATCCTTGCATGGATGTTGAGCGAGGTGCTGGGAAGTGTCCTGGAGTCTCTGGGGATTTCCTGCATGCTTTCACACTGATGTGCACTAACAGACTTTATGGGGCTGCAATTGAATGGAGGAATGGCTGTGCAGTGGTATTTCACTGCTAAGGCTAATAGCAGGCGTCAGCGAATCCTGGATTGGTTGTTTATTTGACTATTTATTTATTTGTTTGTTCATTTTTTTGTTTGTTAGTTTATTTATTTATTTATTTTGATTATTTGTTTGTTTATTTTTTGTTTGTTTATTTTATTATTTATTTGATTGTTTGTTTTATTATTTATTTATTTGTTTGTTTGTTTTATTATTTCTTTGATTATTTGTTTATTAAATAATTTGATTGTTCATTAGTTTGTTTGATTGGTTATTTCTTAGTTTGATTATTTATTTGTCAGTTTATTTATTTAATTATTTATTTAATTGATTGTTTATTTGTTTGCTTATTTGATGATTTATTTATTTGTTTATTGTTTTATTTGTTTGTTAGTTTATTTGATTATTTTTATTATTTGATTTTTTTATTAATTTGTTTCTTTAATTATTTATTTGTGTTATTTTATTTATTTGATTTAATATTTGTTTGTTTGCTTATTTATTTTGATATTTATTTGATTGATTGTTTGTTTGTTTAATAATTAATTTGATTATTTAACTATTAGTATGTTTGTTTATTTGTTTGATTATTTGTTTGTGTGTTTGATTAATAATTTGTTTGTTTGCTTATTTATTTATTTCTTTGTTAGTTTATTTATTTGACAAATTTTTTAATTTATTAATTTGATTATTTATTTGTTTGTTTATTTATTTTATTATTTATTTTATTATTTGTTTGTTTATTAATTAATTCAATTGTTTATTTATTAGTGTGTTTGTTTATTTGTTTGATTATTTGTTTGTTTGTTAGTTTATTTCTTTGAATATTTGAACATTTTTTAAATTTGATTATTTATTTGAAGGTTTGTTAGCGTTTTTGATAATTTTTTATTATTTGATTATTTATTTTTATTTATTTGTCTGTTTGATTATTTATTTGTTTTTTGTTTATAAATTTATTTGATTATTTATTTATTTATTTGATTGTTTGTTTGTTCGTTAGTTCGTTCATTCGTTCATTCATTCATTCATTTTCCTTCGGCTTAGTCTCTATATTTATCAGGGGCCACCACAGTGGAATGAACTGCCAACTTACACAGCAAATGTTCTACACAGCGGATGCCCTTCTGGAATATTTATTTATTTTATTTTCTTATTTATTTACTTATTTATTTATTTGTTTGTTTGTTTGTTTGTTTGTTTATTTAATGTCCTTCTCGACAGGGAAAAAAGCATGTGTGATTGAATGACACAAATCTGAATAAATGATCAAACAAACAAACAAATCCAGCTCATTTTCCCAGAATCCTTTATTGTTTTCAGTACCCAAAGTGCTCGTAACAGATATGATGAGGTGAGGATGAGCTGAATAATGTGTGTTTTCCAGCGTTTGACCTCATGGCGTCTTCATTCAGACGCAGACACAGAAGCACAGAAGCACAGTCGGTCATTTAGTGTGAGAAACACAACATTCTCAAGGACAGAACTGCACTCCCACAACACAAACCCTGTTTTATATCTGACCATCTGCTGCTCAAGAGGAGCGCTGTAGTGAGGGGTCTCACACACACGCACACGCACACACACACACACACACGCACACACACACACACACACACACACACACACACACACACACTCACTATATATATTTATGCACACACACAATCATGTACACACACACACACATTCATGCACTCATGCACGCACACGCACATAGAGACACTCCCCATACAAATTCACACACACACACACACACACACACACACACACACACACACACGCACACACACACACACACACACTCACTATATATATATTTATGCACACACACAATCATGTACACACACACACTCACTATATATATTCATGCACACACACATAAACTCACACACACACACACACACACACACACTCGTGCACAAATGGACACACATACACACATATGCATGCATTCATGCACAATCACCATATACATTCATACACACACACACACACACACCATACACATAAACACATAGGTACACACCACATAAACACACACTCACAATACACACACAAACAAACACAAACTCACCTACTTGTCTATCTAAACAGGGACATTACATAGACTTTGTTTTGATGCAGACAGTTCTACAGGGACACTAAAGCTGACAGAAGCTTTGTTTCTATAGCAGTTCTACAGCTGAGCTCATCCCCAGACTGACACTTCTGGAGAATTTGACTGATTTAGCTCATTTTTGGATACAGATGTGTCAACAAAAATGGTTAATTTCGCTGCGTAAAACATATGCTGGATAAGTTGGCCGTTCATTCCACTGTGGCGACCCAGATTAATAAAGGGACTAAGCCGAAAAGAAAATGAATGAATGATACACACAGCTCTCTCTCTCTCTCTCTCTCTCTCTCTCTCTCTCTCTCTCTCTCTCTCTCTCTCTCTCTCTCTCTCTCTCTCTCTCTCTCTCTTTCACACACACACACACATACATACACACACTCATTGCTGCATGGTGAAAGACAGTCTGTCGGCGGGTTTCTCTGCTGAGGTGTTTTGTTGTGCAGTTAAGACACTCTTGACAGCTGCTGCTGTGTTATTTTAAGGATGGAGGGTGTGCGTGTGTCTGTGGGTATGTGTGTGTGGTAACACAATGATCACACTTCGCTTCCTGTTTGAGCCCAAACACAAGAGGAAGGAGGACTGGACATCAAATGGTCACATCCTGTTTCAAAAAGCAGGATAAGAAATAAACTGCCCAAAAGGTCTGAGTCTGTCTGACGGCCATAATGGAAGATACAGATGTGGAAAACGTCAGTAAGAGCAAGACAGATCATAATATACAGTAAACTATACTATATTAAAGTGTATTATAGTGTATATAATATAGCATTTACAACACTTAGGTAATGAATGCTCCAGCACACTATAGTATTATCCAGAGTCAGCTGATAATCTGTAATAAATACTGTAGTATACTCCACTGTTTACTACCATGGTAACACAATAGCTACAGTAATTAATCTGTTGTGTTACCATAGCTACTGTAGAATCACCACAACAGACCAATTTCTGTAACTTTTGTTACCATAGCAACTGTAGAATCACCACAACAGATTAATTACTCTTGCCGTTGTGTTACCATAGCAACTGTAGAATCACCACAACAGACCAATTACTGTAGCTGTTGCGTTACCATAGCTACTGTAGAATCACCACAACAGACCAATTACTGTAGCTGTTGCGTTACCATAGCTACTGTATAATCACCACAACAGACCAATTACTGTAGCTGTTGCACTACCATAGCAACTGTAGAATCACCACAACAGACCAATTTCTGTAACTGTTGTTACCATAGCAACTGTAGAATCACCACAACAGATTAATTACTCTTGCGGTTGTGTTACCATAGCAACTGTAGAATCACCACAACAGACCAATTACTGTAGCTGTTGTGTTACCATAGCAACTGTAGAATCACCACAACAGACCAATTTCTGTAGATGTTGTGTTACCATAGCAACTGTAGAATCACCACAACAGATCAATTACTGTGGCTGTTGTCACCATAGCAACTGTAGAATCATTACAACAGATCAGTTAGTGTAGCTGTTGTGTTACCATAGCAACTGTAGAATCACCACAACAGATGAATTACTGTAGATGTTGTGTTATCATAGCAACTGTAGAATCACCATAACATATTAAGTACTGTAGCTCTTGTGTTACCATAGCAACTGTAAAATCACAACAACAGATGTTACCATAGCAAATGTAGAATCACCCTGACAGATTAATTTCTGTAGATGTTGTGTTACCATATCAACTGTAGAATCACCACAACAGATGAATTACTGTAATGATTGTGTCACCATAGCAACTGTAGAATCACCACAACAGATAAATTACTGTAGCTGTTGTGTTACCATAGCAACTGTAGAATCACCACAACAGATCAATTACTGTAATGATTGTGTTACCATAACAACTGTAGAATCACCACAACAGATGAATTACTGTAATGATTGTGTTACCATAGCAACTGTAGAATCACCACAACAGATCCATTACTGTAGCTGTTGTTACCATAGCAACTGTAGAATCACCACAACAGATTATTTTGGTGTGGTTTAAAAACACAGTATTTATCATAGTATTTTTTAGAATCGAGATTAATGCTGAGTACATGAAGTCATTTTCCAGTCTCACCTCCACCTCCTGTAGCTCAGCCTGAAGAAGAGACCTGATATAAGAGTGCAAGGGATGCACATAAGCTGTATTTCTCAGAGTGATAAGACTCAGTTCCCGTGTGACTGTGATGAATGAGCGCAGGATAAGCAGATCTGTGTGGAGGTGTGTATGTGTGTGTGAACGACATTACAGGTGTAAGAAAGTCAGATTGAGAGAGGAGTTGTCAAAGAAAGCGAGTTGTCATTTGACTTCTAGAAGACTGTAAATGGCAGAGTTTGAGCCCTGTGTGTGTGTGCGCTGATCAACATAGACCAAACGTGTGTCTGATAAACTCCAGCGTGTGTTTGACTCCCGTTATACACACACACACACACACACACACACACACACACACACACCTCTGTTCTCACGGTGAAAGTGCTGTTTGTGTTTTCCAGCGACCGCAAGGCTTTCCTGCTGTTGTTTTCTAATCACTGGTTTTCCTTTCATCTCCTTTTTTTCTGACAGAGCCGTCATTATTGTCCCTTCTCATCATGTTCAGACGTCTGTCATCTCACCACAAGATGAACACAAGCCCTTTCTGTTCCATTTAGCAGAGCTCTTTATGACAGGCGAGGGTTTTTTTGATAGTTGGAGTGAATGAATGAATGAATGAATAGAGAAACTGAGACCTGAATGGAGGACTTAATGAATGAATATAACAATGAACGAACAAATGAATGAATGAATGAATGAATGAATGAATGAATGGAGAAAATAATGAATAGAGAAATGAATGAATAAATATAGAAATGAATGGATGGATAGATTAACAAATGAATGATTGAAAGAATGAATGACAGAATGAACAGAAATGAATGAACGAATAATGAATGAATGAAGCAAACAAACAGAAATAAACAAAGGAATGAATGAATGAATGAATGAATGAATAAATAAATACATACAGAAATTAATGAATGGATGGATAAATTATCAAATGAATGATTGAAAGAATGAATAAATGAATTAACAGATGAATGAATGATTGAATAAATGAAAGAAGGAGCAAACAGAAAAGAATAAATGAATGAATGGTGGAAAGAGCGAATATAGAGATGGATGGATGCATGGATGGATGGATAATTTTACTATTGAAAGAATGAACGAACAAATGAACAGAGAAATGAATGAATAAATGATCAAACAGAAATTAATGAATGCAGAAATGAATGAATGAATGGATGGACAAATGAACAATTTAAAGAATGACTGAACAAATGAACAGAAATGAATGAATGAATGGAGAAAATAATGAATATAGAAACGGATGGATGAATGGATAAATTAACTTGAACAATTGAAAGAATGAATAAACAGAGAAATGAAAGGAGAAATGAATGGATGAATGAATGAATATAGAAATAGATGGATGGATGGATAGATGGATAAATTGACAAATTAATGATGAAAAGAATTACAGAACAAATAAACCGAAATGAATGAATGAACAAACATAAATTAATGAATAAATTAATATAGTGACTGAATGGATGGATAGATTGATGGATAAATGAACAATTAAAAGAATTGATGAACGATTAAACACATAAGTGAATGAATAAATGAATGAACAGAGGAATAAATTAATGGATGAATGGATGGATGGATCAATAAATTAACAAAAGAACGTTTGAAAGACTGACTTAACGAACGAACAGAAATGAACGGATTAAACAAACAAACAGAAATGAATGAGTGAATATAGAATTGAATTACTGAATAGATGGATGGATGGACAAGTGAACAATAGAAAGACTGATTGAATGAATGAACAGAAATGAAAGAATTAACAAACTGAAATGAATGAATGGACAAATGAATGAATGAATATAGAACTGAATGAATAGATGGATGGATAAATTACAAATGAATGATCAATTGAATGAATGAACAAATGAATGAATGAATGAAGAAACAACACAAAAATATGATGAATATGCCGAGTTCAGCGGCTAATCTCCCGGATTCATCTGAGGTGAAGTGACGGTGACCAGCGAGACCTAGCTGTCACTCAAGTGGCCACGCCCTTAATTATGCAAACTTAATATAACCTAATATAAAGGAAATGGATGAGTTATAAAAAAATTCACCCCCTCACAGTTGTCATGAAGGGTAATAATTGCTATATGAACCAAAATTGTTCTTTGTACCAGGCTGTAAACACCTTTATTTCTGCTGTAAAGTTGGCCATTCTAACAGTGGGCTCAATTGCAGTTTGCTCTATTATGGAGCCAGGACTAGAGGAATTCTGATGAATTGCAGTTTCAGTTACTTCCATATTGACTTCCCAAGGGAGAGCGGGAGGTTGCCGCTTGGTTATTCTGCGATTAAATATTACAATATTTTCACCAGATGACCTAATATTTCTATTTGGAAAGATTTTATGATTGATTAGCATGATCCTGTACAAGAGTGAACCATGCATAAAATATAGTAAATCTAATCTATAAGAATAGATAAATACAATAAATAAAAAGATACAATTGAAATGAACAGTGTTTTAGCGTTTCTGAGTCAATAAATGAACAATAAATATAAAATAGTTTATTAAAATGAATCATTATTAAAGTGTTTAATCATTAAATGCTTTAAAAATCAACAGAAACATGTGCAAATGGTAAATAATAATACAAACTCAACATTACATATTCGTGTGATGTGACTAATGTGAATGAACACATTGCAATATTGATGCTGAAACGCTATAGTGTGCAGCCCTAATTTTGGATAGTGCTTTTACCAAGCATTTGGATCTGGTTTGTGCACTTTAGTCCATTTCAGGTCTATTTAAATGAAACACTGAAGAAAATAAGGTGTTATTCTAGTTGTAAAAAAATAATTGCTTAAGCTGCGTTTGAACTTTCCACCGCTGTTTAAATCCATCGGGTCGTGTTGGTTTGAAACTGCAGTATATATAGTGTTTAATCACCGAAGTGCACACACACAGCATCTGTTTTCTGTGCGTCTCAGCTGCAGTTCTCCTACAGCGAGGTCTTGGGCTAATATCAACATCGGCGGTAAATATTACATAGCTTGAACAGCCACCCGAGGCTAACAGGAGCGAGTAATGTATGTTCACCTGGTCTTACGTCTGCCGCTCCGGCCTGTAAAAACAAACAGCAGCGGCTCGGAGATTTCACTGCGGGTGACCTCATGTTTGGCTTTAAATATATCCTCTAATATCTGTTTTCTTTTCATTCCCCCGTGCCGAGCTCATTGCCGAGCACTTGGGTGCTCAGTTTTGTAATATCAAAACACAGTGTTTTTTCTTAAATTGGAGTCATGCTGGAAAGAGACTCTGAATGAAAGGTTTATTTATTTTTGTACACTGTAAATATCTGTAAATTAGCAGGTTTTCCTATTTGTTTTGGATTCATGTTTATATATTTAATTTATTTTTGTTTATTTATGCTTTGAATTGCATTATTCTTTAAATAATGAAGTTAATTTATTCATATTTTTTATAGTTTACGTGTTATATTACTTGATTTGGGGTTATATATTATGGTACAAATATGATAAATAAAAATGAAATATTCCTTCATTCATTTTTTTTAGTCCCTTTATTAATCAGGGGTCGCCACAGTGGAATGAACCGCCAACTATTCCAGCATATGTTTTACGCAGCGGATGCCCTTCCAGCCACAACCCAACCCTGGGAAACACCCATACACTCTTGCATTCACACTCATACACTACAGCCAATTTAGCTTATTCTGTACCGCATGTGTTTGGACTGTTGGGGAAACTGGAGCACCCGGAGGAAAGCCATGCAAACACAGGGTGAACACTGTGGTGACCCTGGATTAATAAAGGGACGAAGCCGAAAAGAAAATGATTGAATGAATAGATTGCATTGCACAACACTTCTGATGCTATTGAGCTGGAATACAGTATGGGTGGGTAAAAGTGTAAAGAATGGGTCAACGATGTAATTATGAATGCGATCACATTAATTTAATTAGATGCAGATACTTATTCAAATACAAGTACAATGTAAAAACAATCACTGTGTACAAAGTGCATTACGTTATAAGTGCATTAAATTATTACTTATGGGTGGCACGGTGACTCAGTGGTTAGCACTGTGGCCTCACTGCAAGGTCGCTGGTTTGAATCCTGGCTGGGTCAGTTGGCATTTCTGTGTGGAGTTTGCATGTTCTCCCAGTGTTGGCGTGGGTTTCCTCCGGGTGCTCCGGTTTCAAACACAGTCCAAACACATGCGCTATAGGGGAATTGATGAACTAAATTGGCCGTAGTGTATGAGAGTGTGAGAGTGTTTCCCAGTACTGGGTTGTGCCTGGAAAGGCATCTGCTGAGTTAAACATACACTGTAATTGTTGGCGGTCCATTCTGCTCTGGCGACTCCTGATAAATAAGGCACTAAGCTGAATGATAAGTTTAATTATACATAATTAAGGCCACTTAATATAAAGTAATTTTGCCTATATATCATGATCATAATATCAGATTTATTCTGATTTTGCTCTCAAAACAACAAGTTCCCCATTTTCATCTGGACGTGACGTGTTTCATATCCTTTTTTTGTATTTGAGTTGAAGCATCTCCAACAGTAGCTTTGGGTTTGTAATGCATTCGTCAGTGAGGATGTCAGATTTTGACATGATTGATGGCCAATCAAAGCTGTCAATGGCAATCAGGCTCTGAAGATGTATGTGCTTCAGTCGGGCATCTGACAGCCTGCCTCGGGTTTTCTCAGGATTTC